>NC_091956.1:76096458-76101458 GCF_031021105.1 Erythrolamprus reginae | reverse complement strand
AGATGCTAAACTAGCTTGCTATATTGATAGTCTTCGGAGAGGGGCGGCATACAAATCTAATATATTATTATTATTATTATTATTATTATTATTATTATTATTATTATTATTATTATTATGTGTTTCCTTTATCTTGAGCAAGAGCAGCTTTAATAAGCTGATTCCACTACTTGTTTTATTTCACTACAGAACTAAAGCTTACGGCATATTTATCTTTGATGATCATATATACTATTCTGACTCAAGGACCGGAACTATTCGGAGAGCCAATAAATACACTGGAAAGGATATCGTTGTATTTAACTTGAGACAACCATTTCCTCAACCTACTGACATATTGGTGGTGCACCCTTTAACACAGATCCGCAAAAGGATGGATTCTAAAGGACTTGGTAACTTTACTTATCCCAATAAGGAAAATGCTTATTTATTTATTTATTTGTTTGTTTGTTTGTTTGTTTGTTTATTTATTTATTTATTTATTTATTATTTAGATTTGTATGCCGCCCCTCTCCGCAGACTCGGGGCGGCTCACAGCAAAATATAACAAATCGTAACAAATCCAAATAAATTTAAAATATTTTAAAAAGTTTAAAAAGAACCCTATTTACTAACAAGCACACACACAAACATACCATGCATAAATTGTACATGCCCGGGGGGAGGTGTTTCAGTTCCCCCATGCATGACGGCAAAGGTGGGTTTTAAGGAGTTTACGGAAGGCAGGGAGAGTAGGGGCAGTTCTAATCTCTGGGGGGAGTTGGTTCCAGAGAGTCAGGGCCGCCACAGAGAAGGCTCTTCCCCTGGGGCCCACCAACCGACATTGTTTAGTTGATGGGACCCGGAGAAGGCCCACTCTGTGGGACCTAATCGGTCGCTGGGATTCGTGCGGCAGAAGGCGGTCTCGGAGATATTCTGGTCCAGTGCCATGAAGGGCTTTAAAGGTCATAACCAACACTTTGAATTGTGACCGGAAATTGATCGGCAGCCAATGCAGACTGCGGAGTGATGGCGAAACATGGGCATACCTAGGTAAGCCCATGACTGCTCTCGCAGCTGCATTCTGCACGATCTGAAGTTTCCGAACACTTTTCAAAGGTAGCCCCATGTAGAGAGCATTGCTTGCCCCACAATACAGCCCAAAAATGCTTCTTATAGAAAATATAATTATAAAAAGAATAATGGAATCCAGGAAAAGGATAGTCTATTAGACAAATTAATATTAGGTCAGGAAATTTTTTTTATAACTAGGTTATATAACTTTTTAATCGAGTACAAAATGGAAACGGAAATAGTTAAAGGAAACATGATTAGTTGGGCCAAAAATGTAGGGCATAACATATATTTAAATCAATGGGAATTAATGTGGAAAAATGTTAAAATAATATCAAAAAAATGTTCTACAGATGGCATTTAGCACCAGCCAGACTAGCCAAAATATATCCAAATTTAAAACCAAATTGTTGGAGGTGTAATAATAAAAATGGGACCTTTTCTCATTTATGGTGGACATGTCCCCATATAAAAAAAACATGGAAAAAACTCCAAGGATGGATTTTCGATATTACTACAATTGCACTGAAATTAAAACCAGAGACCTTTCTTCTAGGCATAATAAATCAAAAGCTTAAAAAAGATCATTATTATCTGATACAGCATATGATTACTGCAATAAGAATTACAGTAGCACAAAACTGGAAAAAAGAAGAAACACCATCAGAAAGAGAAATGATAAAAAAAATATATGACTGTGCAGAAATGGACAGATTAACCCAAAAACTCAAAAATAAAGAAGAATCAAAATACTATGAAATCTGGAATAAATTTTATGACTGGGTAGAAACTGTAATATGGTAAATGATTTAGCTTTACTAGATAAATGGTCAAAGCAATGGAAACTGCAGTTTAATGTTTCCAAATGTAAAATAATGCACTTGGGGAAAAGGAATCCTCAATCTGAGTATTGTATTGGCAGTTCTGTGTTAGCAAATACTTCAAAAGAAAAGGATTTAGGGGTAGTGATTTCTGACAGTCTCAAAATGGGTGAACAGTGCAGTCAAGCAGTAGGGAAAGCAAGTAGGATGCTTGGCTGCATAGCTAGAGGTATAACAAGCAGGAAGAGGGAGATTATGATCCCGCTATATAGAATGTTGGTGAGACCACATTTGGAATACTGTGTTCAGTTCTGGAGACCTCACCTACAAAAAGATATTGACAAAATTGAACGGGTCCAAAGACGGGTTACAAGAATAGTGGAAGGTCTTAAGCATAAAACGTATCAGGAAAGACTTCATGAACTCAATCTGTATAGTCTGGAGGACAGAAGGAAAAGGGGGGACATGATCGAAACATTTAAATATATTAAAGGGTTAAATAAGGTCCAGGAGGGAAGTGTTTTTAATAGGAAAGTGAACACAAGAACAAGGGGACACAATCTGAAGTTAGTTGGGGGAAAGATCAAAAGCAACATGAGAAAATATTATTTTACTGAAAGAGTAGTAGATCCTTGGAACAAACTTCCAGCAGACGTGGTAGATAAATCCACAGTAACTGAATTTGAACATGCCTGGGATAAACATATATCCATCCTAAGATAAAACACAGAAAATAGTATACGGGCAGACTAGATGGACCATGAGGTCTTTTCCTGCCGTCAGACTTCTATGTTTCTATGTTTCTAAACAAGGGGAAAAAACCAATTATTACTTATTTTTCAATTTTTTTAAAAAAATATTTTTTAAAAAAGAAATGTCAAAATGAGAAGAATATACAGTGGTACCTAGGTACTCAACAGCCTCAAAACTTGTCGAATTTGGTTCTCAATGCATTTTGATTAATTTTGCCCCAGTACTTGGCCTTTGTTTAATACTCAACATGCTGTCATAGAAAGAGGATGATGGCTATGGGGAACAGACAGGAAGTTAGACGTGCTGGCAAGATTGTTGACATAGGAAAAGGAACAGACAGAAAGTTCTTCTCAGCCAAAACAAAGGGTTGCATGAAGTGGTGGGTTGTAAACGATTTTGTTACCGGTTTGTGTGTGTGCACCACATCTGCACATGTGCAGAAGCATCCTGGGCAGGTGAGCGAAGTGCTTGGGTGGAGCATCTGGAGTGGGCGGGAAAAGCCTCCCGCCACCAGTGCTAACAGTTCTAAGAACCAGTCCGAACCAGGAGCAACCCACTGCTGGTTGCATGGTAATTCACCTGGTTTGTTTGGAACTTGTCCTTTACAGTACCTGTCATACCTCCAGAACAAATTAATTAATTTATTGCATTTGCAATAAATGCCATCACTCTACTAAACAAATAGTTCCCTCAACTCTGTCAGACTTTTTACTAAATCTGCACTTCTATTTCTATTAGATTTTCTCATCATTCCTATCATCCTTTTCCTCCCACTTAGGACTGTATGACTGTAACTTGTTGCTTGTATCTTAAGATTTTTATTAATATTTATTTATTTGTTTGTTTGTTTGTTTGTTGGTTGATTTATTTATTGATTGATTGATCGATGTATTGATTGATTGATTGATTGATCAGATTTGTATACAGCCCCTCTCCGCAGACTTGGGGCGGCTAACAGCAATAATCATACAATGTAAACAAATCTAATATTTAAGTTAATTTAAAAAACCCCAATTTAGAAACCAATCATACATACTGACATACCATGCATAAATTTTATAAGCCTAGGGGGAGGGAAAGTCTCAATTGCCCCATGCCTGATGACAGAGGTGGGTTTTGTTTCTTCATTGCTTATTTGACCCCTATGACAATCATTAAGTGTTGTACCGCATGATTCTTGATAAATGTATCTTTTTCTTTTATGTACGCTGAGAGCATCTGCACCAAGACAAATTCCTTGTGTGTCCAATCACACTTGGCCAATAAAATTCTATTCTATTCTATTCTATTCACACTTGGCCAATAAAATTCTATTCTATTCTATTTTATTCTATTTATTCTTTGGTACTGCATTAGCTTTTAAAGCATACTATTTGCTGGCTGCAATCCATTCATTCTCTTTCCAGCAAATCCGACTGAAAAAAGAGAAATATGAAGGTCATATTGTCCTGGTCTCAAGCTTATTTTGTTTTCTTCTCGTCTCTCCTTTTAAATGCCTCTTTATAAAGCAGCTTCATAAGGAGCTTAAGTTTCCCTGGCCAGATGAACTCTTTAGTCTTTGCATCTGCCAGTTTATCCAACCAGACTAATTAACTGTCCAAATTAGATTTAGAATAAGGCCTTACAGCAAGGGAAATTTCAGGATAAAATCATGTAAACTCTATGCTCTGCGGAGGCAAAAAAATAAAAAATGCACAATCAAACATGGTTGTGACCAGGAAATTACAGTCGTTTTCACTTACAGCACAGAAGTAGTATTAATGGTTAAATGTTTGCTTGACTCAGATTTGGGTGAATAGTTGCAAACTTTATTGCAGGATGCAATAAAATGGATTGAAACTCATTTGCAGAATAAACAGTCATGTGTGTATGTTGTGATCCTGTCCAGGTTACTGTAGCATAAAGTAACATAATTGTGGCATTCTTAGTGTTTTCTTAGCTTGGCTTTTTGCCTGCAGACATTTTATAACCTGACTCGGTAACATGATCAGTGTGACAGTTGCAATTTTCTCCCTCTTTGTATACTGTAGCTAGCTCCGCCAGTTTTGTCCTCAGTAGTTCTTTGGTTACTATATTATTTCTTCTAGAGAGATTGTCTGGAATTAATTTCTGTGTGAGTTTTGGCTGTTGGAGAGGGTGTGTTCTGGCCTTTTTGTTTCCCTCTTAGTTTTTTGTGACTTTGAATGATATGTAAACATGACTTATTTCTATGTGTCTATTGATGGCTGCTTTGTCTGAATGCCAATCTTTTAGATATTCCGTAGCATTTTTTGCCTGTAGCTTGGTCCAGGAGGCTCACAACTTCCCCATTTGAATTACAGTTGAGTCGCTCTACGTGTGGGAGTTTAAGGGGTGTTTGTCAAATTTTCAAGG